>NC_052513.1:4161325-4164026 GCF_014356525.2 Nilaparvata lugens
CTTCTGGTTTTTATTGATTCTTTTGCCATAAATATATTATCCACATCAGTCCAATATTAATGTGCCAAGTTATGAGAATCACCTAAGGATCGTCTCATTGTTTAAGAAGCATCTTAGGAATATAAAAATAGCTTTTTCTTGTTTTTTATGCCTGTTTTGCTTTTCGAACAACTTTTACGAGGCATAAATAATAATTGTCGAACTGATCATACAGATTTGAGTGGTTCTATGACTGAAATTCAAACATATTTTATTAGGTGTATAATCAGATTTCCTTGATTTACAGCACTGTATTGCTTTTTGAAAGGTTTTATGATGCATGAATAATAGATTCTTTTTTTCAGCATTTTTTTATGAATTTAGGTAAATTTCAAAAGCTCAAAACACTATCGTGTTTTTATCTTTACATTCCAGTTTATGTGGCACCCAGTGGTGTAAATTTGTGTTGGATAACAGAGAATGACTCATTTTTTAATTTATTCTATTATTTGTGATTTAATGTTAGTAATTCGTTTCATCCTTCCTTCTCTATTCGAGCTTTGATTATTTTTAAAGCATTGTGCATATCACTGCAATTGTATGACGGAAGAATTTTTAAGCCGTGGTTGAATGTTAAAATCGTCTCTATAGCTGTTATGTGAGTTGTACTGCACAGGGCTTGTTCCAGATGATACTGAGGTGGCTTGTCAGTATTGGCCCGGCGGCTGCAGAGACTCTGTTGCGGTCTCCTTATGTCTAGCTGTAATAGCCCGTCCTTACCCATTGGGTTTGTTCAGTTTTTTCTTCCCCTTCAACCACAGACACTGTACTTTTTATTTATATATTCATTGTATATACCTTAAATGCCGCAAATTAAATTAATTTAATTTTTTTCCAATTAAACTATTATTTTTGCTTATAATTTTCAATTTCTTATTTTATAGTAATTTCCTTAGTAACTAATTTTATAGTATCAAGTGTAAATATATTAATATATATATTAATACTTGTTAAACTATTATTTTTGCTTATATTTTCAATTTCTTATTCTATAGTAATTTTCTTAGTAACTAGATTTCTAATAGTATCTAGTGTCAATAAAGTATTGTTATTATTTTTCTTATCGATTGTCAGAAGACTCCTCCATGCACACGACTTATCGTCCAAGCATGGAGTTACTTGATTACTTCATTTACTTTTTACTTGTTTTTCATATTCATGTTACAATCTAATATATTGCGTTTACTTGTTTTTAGATACTATGTAATGTATAACGTTTTTGAATAAATGGAAATTGAATTGGATTGAATTGAATACACTCCTCTTAACCTCTATCAGTGATCCTATCAGCTTTTATATTCCTGTCTTTGAATCAAAAATGTTTTATTGTCACAAAAAATTGCATTGACCAAAGTCACTTCATCTGGATACAATAATATAATTATACAAATAGTATAAATAGAAGTTATAGTTCGTATCCAAAGAGTACTCTTTTTTTCATGATACACTCTATCTCATCCTCTCAGTGATCCATCAGATCATATTTCTGTCTCCAGTACTCATATTCTAACTCTGATGGAACACTCCCTTTATCGTGTCATCAAAGAAACTCGATTCTCTCCCACCTCCATATACATGGAAGAAAACCATCTAGGGTAAGTCACTCTCCATATTTATTGAAAAACACTAGGAAATATTCTCATTGTTTTCGATTGTAATCAATTCCAAATGCCTGATGATTGTGGTTGGATTCTTTTGGCCCCATCTACATTTTATTCCTTTATTTATTCACAGTGATAAAACACATATCATGAAACTCATTATTCATTAAAAACTCATGAAATTTTTAAAAGTCCTCTCTCAATATAATTTCAATATATTTCAGCAGCAAAACATACAAAAACTATCATCGATTTCCATTTCCTGGAACGGGAAAGGAATTATCATTCAACTTACATTACTTATCTCATTCTCTAGCACAATTGTATATCAGTTCCTATTTCTGTTACTGATATTCTTATTATTTTGATCCTGTAATATTTCACAACCCCAGTAAATTGAAATCTCCAAATTAAAATTCGAATAAACCTCTATCACTAGTCTATATCAGTTTCTCTGTCACTGATATTCTCATTATTTTGATTCTGTACTATTCTACAACCCCAGTAATTTTTGCAATCATTCATAAGTTGCTCAAGAATCATCAATTTCTTATCTCCAACTGCAACGGAAACTGCAAAATAACAACAACAACCCATTCACTACTTTTCACTTCTAGTGTGGGCATCACTAGTGACTGAATGATTCACCCTCTCACTCTATCTCACTTGCTCCAGGTATTGCATCACTATCTACCTCTCACTCTCACTGTGGTTGCAAGTCATACACATTCAATCAGATATCAATCATTAGCAGTCTCAGTGGCTTGTTGCTTGATAGAGCATCTACGTTGATTATTGACTGTTGACGTTTAACAGGGTAGGGTGTTGCATACGAAGTAAATATAGAACTTCTTGGGCTGAGTAAGAAGGAGTGGGCATCAAACCTGCATGCTGTGCTTCTTTCTCACTCACACTCAGTACTTCTTTCTCACTCACACACACTCTATATATAATTTAACACATTGAGTGGGTTCCCGATGTTTTTATCTGTTGCTTGTTGTTATTGTTTGTTGGGCGTTCCCTCTGGTGTGTGCGTTATTTCGTAACTAATTTCGAAAAGT
>NC_052513.1:4164126-4195311 GCF_014356525.2 Nilaparvata lugens
TTTGTGCGTATTCTCTATGAGGAAGTGCCCAAATGGGTTGGGGGTGGAGGGAATTGATGAGATTTTCGCACTGTTATTCTATGTTATTTGTTGCAAGATTAAACTGATGAATGAATTGAAATACTTTGAAAAGTTTTATAATTCAAAAAATCCTGATAACTCTCGTTATTCCTTCAAATAAACTGTCACAATGTAAATAAACTGTTGTTACTGTTCAGATGGAAACTGAATGTTGATTGACAAGTGAGAAATCACAGCACATAGAATCTGCCTAGTATACATTTATTATTTACATTGTGGCAAATACTTAACATGAGAAAGGCACAAAAGGCTCATGCCCAAAACTGTCCCATTTCCAATTTATACTACACTGTCCAAATCAAAATGTTGGTTATATCGCTTTCACTTTTCAAAATACAATTTACACTCTTCAATACTCAGAAAAACGAGCGAATTCCCATCTATGCAAAGTTCGATTTTAGATTCTCAATTATCAGGCTTCAAAAACAATTTAAACAAAAACTTTCAAATGGAAAAGATTCAGCATGATGAATCTCTAAATTTATATCCAGTAACATTTCACCTAATATTAAAAATAGCTCGAAATTCAAGAAAATGTGATTATCCAATTGTAAACTGTTGGCAACTGTTGATTCTATCAAATGATTCACTAAGAAGAGATGTGTGTCCCAGAGTGATTATCAAGACACACTCCCTCGTGTGTCTCCAGAGTTATTGACCTGTCACCAGCTGGCTAAAATCTTTGAATAGTGGACTGAGATGCGCGGGAACACTAGCGTCACGTAATCAATTTTCATAACGGCAAGGAAAGTTGTGTGAGTGCGCCACACAGAATTTTTCTGATGTGGTTGAAGTGAGTATTACCAGAGTCATGAGTTAGAGTCAAAGCTGTGAATTTTGTTCTGTTGAGAAAACCCACGTTTCCTTAAAACAAAAAACAAAGGGTGGATGAACCCACGCAATTTGGTCACTCACCAGAATAAACACTCAGCATGCATTTCCACAGAACTCCCACCACTCTTTTCAAGCTATTTCCGACTGTTTCTGATAACACTATCAGTGTTAATATAATCACTCACAGTTCGTGCACTGTATTTAGTACATACCTTTCAGACTGGAATGCACCCCTTGATAAGCGAATACCGGATAACCAATATCACGTGCATAGAAAGCTACAACCAAAACCCTCAGAACCGATTCCAAATTGAATATTCAGTCGAATAAAAGGTACAAAGTTGACGTAGGGTCGGGTTTCCTCGAACTTCTTCTCATTGGAGCCGAGTTAAGTCTGCTTAGGATGTTCGCCATGTTAAGCTAAACAGAAAGTTCACCACACGTGTTTTAAGTTTGTTTTATCTGCGTCCTTACAGGGCATTAAGTCGTCTGTACCACCGTACTCCTAGGCGACATATTGAATACTAATTGCGATAAATCCCTGTGCACTAGATTCGGCGGACGAGGATTTATTGCTGTTCGAAAGTGTAGACTAATAACTGGAACTTGAAGAAACTGTAGTTCCAGATAAGAAGATTGTGGAGTATAGTTGGACTACAGGATTTGTGCTGGAGTGAAATCATGACTTAGTTAGAAGTTAAATCTGTTTCCATAGAGGTGTAGTTGCTGATCAATAAATTGATATTTTGAAGCAATATTTCTATATATTTGACGAATTATAATGAGGGAATTGTCGATATTGGACACCTTCACATAATATCTTATTAATTCTGTATATAAACAATAGGTTCTACTCTTTGCTTCTAGAAGTTATCATCTCATCTACATATTTATTCTCTGTCCTGGATACGTTAATTTTTCCATTTGTTTTCATTATAATGTAGTGTTAGTATGCAATGGGTCTTGCAAGACCTGGCAATACATTGTCATTTGTGATAAAAAATCAATCAATAATTCTACATATCATTTTCATTCTCTGTATCTTTAGGTGCCTGTACATAAGAATTATTTAGAGGTACTATTATAGAATATAAGAGCTTCGGAACGAAGTGTCTAAACTTTAGAAAGTCAAAAACTCTATGACCTATTCTATGACCTGTTTGATATCATTAATCTCGTCATCATACCTATGTTGATTACTATGATAATTAATATTGAACACTCACCATGTTAGCATTCTATTTAAGCCTCCTGTTTAAGGAAAATGTACGGCCTATATTATAGGAGAGACAATCTCCAACTTCCATTGTAGCAATGCTTCAAACAATGCTCCAATTGATTGATTTCTTTTAGTGGTTCGGCGCGGTTTTCCTGTAAAAAAGAATGTTTCTGAATTTTCATGTAACAGATCTTACTAATCATACGGGTAAATGTTTTGCAGAAAGAGATGGCAGTGTATTAATTTGATATTTCTGCGAATATTATTGATTTGTTTGAATGCACTCGAATAATTTTGATATCATTAATCATTATAATAAAAATGATATCATAGATCAATTAGATGATTCACTTGAATAATTTTATGCATTATAATTGGGTGCAGTCTTGCACCTCGGGAGGAAGACTGTTCCAACTCAAATAATCCGTTTATTTAGATCAGTTTTAAAGTTTTCATAGGTATTCAAACTCGATTTTCTGCTCTCAGAATCACTCAATTTCTGTGACTCCAACTGTTTAAGTTTACTCATTACTTCTTAAAAGTGGGCTGTATTCATGTTTTCATTCATAATTATGTCTGAATTGGAATGGAAGACTGTTTTAATCGAAATGGCACAGTTTTCCTGTAAATGATTGCATCGGGCTTCAAAATAGGAATATTGAACATTCCGTGATATATAGAATAATTGAAACGAGTTTTGACTTGGAACAGTCTTCCACCGAATATAAGTGCATAGAAACCAACTAAAATACACCCTTAGCTCAAAATTGACAAGTTTCGAGTTGGAACAGTCTTCCTCCCAAGGTGAACAGTCTTCTCTATACATAAAGCTTCAATTCTATTCCATACTGGATGAAAAAGACTGGATTCTAATACTGTTTGAATAAACAATAATAATTATTCTTTTTCTAATATTGTTTGAACAAATAAGTGATTTGACAATCTACATTCACGTTTCAATCATACTGTACTCATTTGAGATCCAGTACTGATATATTCCATCATATGAGAATGTTCCTCTTCAAAATCGATATCCAACGAAGCAATTTATCAAACGATTTCCAATAGTTCACATGTATTCAGCTGAATACTTTTCTGGAAACACTCGTGCATTGTACTTAGCATGTGCATTTGCTAAGTAAATGTGTGTTTGAGCACTTCCAGCATTAGGCCTATCGACGGCGTACCCTCTATTTGTATTTCATCACAAAAATGCCTCCATTTGCCAAGTTAGCATTGAGTTTTCATCCCTTCACGTTTCTATAGGTTTCCAGTGCTCATCCATGAAGGGAGCAATCCTCCAAAGTGCTCCACTGCCTTTATGATTATTATTTCAGCGTCGAAGCTGCTCCGGCAAAGAAACGGCAACGAATAATTTCGGGGAATCGTATCTATTATGCTAGTTGTAGCCTGTGTGTGTTGTTTCGAATTAAATGCACCAGCAGGAACACAGAGCATATAGAGAAACGTTGGAAGTGGATTACTGTGAATTACTTTCCAAAATGAAACTCTTTTTTGAATGGGTTTATTACAATTACTTCCTCATTATCTTATTACCAGTGGTTTTTTGAATAATAGATCACTTCTGCTTTCTTCTCAATGCCTATTCATTTATCTTACATTGAATGAAAAACAAATATATACAGAGTGAGTCATATGTATGGGAACCCTTCAATAAATTGGAGACTGTTGTGGATATAATACTGTAACTTTCAGGATAAGTTATTGGTCAAATACTCTACCTTTTGACGTACAACAGAGTTTCAACTCCTCATGAGGGGGTGACTTAGGATATTTTAAATGTGAACACCATTGTGTGGTACATCACTCTGAAGGCCTTTTTGGAACAAGAAAGATGACATCGATAAAATGTTCTATGATACTTGTATCCAAAATGGCGGATGATTGAAGTTTTAGTTTTCAAAAAAATGAGGGGTTGTAACTCAAATATTTTGAATGTTAACACTCTTCGTGTGATACTTAATTGGAAAGGCCTTTTCAAAACGAGAAAGATGACATCGATGAAAATGTTCTAAGATACTTTTATCCAATATGGCGGCTGATTAAACTTATCATTTCTTTAGAAACTAAAACTTCAATCAGCTGGCATCTCGGATAAAAGAATCATAGAACATTTCTATTGATGTTCTATTTCTTGTTCTAAAAAGGCATTTAAAATGATGTATCACACAATATTACTGGTTGCAATCCACTCTCAATTCGTTTCCTAGGAGTTTTTACTTGGTTGATAATTGACCAATCATGTTCTACAATGTTGACAAATTTTCAACTTCAAATCATTAAGATTTACCGATGGAACCAACACTCGGAAAATAAAACTTTTCCAACTTGCATCTTTCGTCTTAGAATAGAATGTGATATCATAATCTTCAAGTTTGAATTTTCCTGGAAATCTTGGTGGGAACTCATAAGTCAAACTCTTGAAACTTTGATTTAATTTTTTCCAATATTCACGGTTAGTTTGCGATGATTCAGCTCAAATTAGAAATAGTTTGAACCCATTTAGTCCTATTATATTAAGCGAGCAATTTCTGTATATTTTATATCTGGTTATTTTTATATCTGGTTATTTTTATATCTGGTTATTTTTATATCTGGTTATTTTTATATCTGGTTATTTTTATATCTGGTTATTTTTATATCTGGTTATTTTTATATCTGGTTATTTTCATATCTGGTCATTTTCATATCTGGTTATTTATGTTCAATGAATCTCCAAATCGGCTCTAACGATTTTCACGAAATTTTGAACATAGTGGGTTTATGATACAAAAATTCAATCACACCAGTTCTCATCCTTGGGAAAACTCGCTGAACGACATTAAAAGGATAATTCATCCTTGGCTGAAACAGCTGAGACTTTCGTCTCTTTGGATAGTAAAAAGTGAGCGAGTGATTCTGTGGAAAATCAAAATATCGCATCCCCGAAATTCATAAGCTAACGTAAAGCCAGCTGTACAATATAAACACGATAAATTTGGAGAATTTTTCTGTTCATCAATAGATAAAAATAACGAGCGAAGCTAGGTGCCCCGATATTTTGCATAATATGTGCAAAATACATCTAATTTGCATCAAGTGGAGAGTCTAATATTGGAAAGTACAATGGAAACTGTGGAGAGTATAATAATATTGGGTTCCAGCTACATCCATTCAGGATCCAACACTTGATCAGCACGTCGTAATTCCTGAAAATATTTCGTGCAGAGATTAGGGTAGGTTAGGTTAGGTTATAGTTATAGCTATATCCATTTCAGGATCATTCAAAAATTGTTTACCACATCAAAGTTTTTGAAAATAGTTTTTGCATACATTAGGGACTCAGTTATTCATACAAAATACGTTCTCAGAACTATGAAGTAAGTGACTTTTTTACCATGTAAAATAATAGTGCAGATCGTTTGAGGACTCACTAATTAGCCATGATAAACAATAAACAGTGGCCTCTATTGAGCACAGATGTTAATTACAGCAAACACAGGATGCAGTGCTGTCAAAATAGAGCGCCTTGCATCCTTTTGACATGCGGAAACGCCTTGAGAAAGGCCGGCTATTGGCTGCAACTGCAACTGCAATTGGAACGGCATTTCAATTTGAGTCGGAACAGCTGATGAAGAACAGTCATCGCTTTGTTATCTCGGGCCGAATCGAATAGTTCAGGTGGAGTGTACTCAGTACTCTAATCCCCTCTAATTCCGTCAAGACAAAGGGACGGTTTCCCCACGGCTGTTCCCCCAGGGCTAGAGATGAGAACAAAGTGAGGAGGACAAGGTGTGTGGTGGTGGGGGAGGGTGAACAAGCGATACTGAAGGAGAAGAGGAGACGGGATCTGATTGGAACGGAAAAAGAAATACAGTAATTGGAAGAGGAGGGAGAATTAGACAGAGAAGGGAAGAACGGAGACTGGGATATGATTGGAACGGATAAGAAAAAAATGGGAGAGGAGGGAGAACAAGCGACAGAGAAGGAGAAAGAACGAGACTAGAATATGATTGAACGGAATAAGAAATAAATGGAAAGAGAAGTGAAAGAAAAAATGACACAAAACGAGAAAGAACGAGAAAAGGAGACTGAATTGATTGGAACGGAATAATGAATGAATGAAATAGAAAAGAGAGAACAAACGACAGAGAACGAGGAAGAACGAGAAGAGGGACTGGAGTATGATTGGAACGGAATAAGAGATGAATGTAAAATAAGAGAGAGAGAGAGAACAAACGTCACAGAGCGAGGAAGAAGAGACTAGGATATGATTGGAACGAAATAAGTGTAGGACGAGAGAACAAACGACAGATAATGAGGAAGAACAAGGAGAGGAGACTGGGATATGATTGGAACGGAAAAAGAAATACAGTAATTGGAAGAGGAGGGAGAATTAGACAGAGAAGGAGAAAGAACGAGACTGGGATATGATTGGAACGGAATAAGAAAAAAATGGGAGAGGAGGGAGAACAAGCGACAGAGAAGGAGAAAGAACGAGACTAGAATATGATTTGAACGGAATAAGAAATAAATGAAAGAGAAGTGAAAGAAAAAATGACACAAAACGAGAAAGAACGAGAAAAGGAGACTGGAATATGATTGGAACGGAATAATGAATGAATGAAATAGAAAAGAGAGAACAAAAACGACAGAGAACGAGGAAGAACGAGAAGAGGAGACTGGAGTATGATTGGAACGGAATAAGAGATGAATGTAAAATAAGAGAGAGAGAGAGAACAAACGTCACAGAGCGAGGAAGAAGAGACTAGGATATGATTGGAACGAAATAAGTGTAGGACGAGAGAACAAACGACAGATAATGAGGAAGAACAAGGAGAGGAGACTGGGATATGATTGGAACGGAATGAGGAATAAATGCAAGAGTAGGAAAAACAAACGACACAGAAGGAGAAAGAACGAGGAGAAGAGACTGGGATATGATTGGAACGGAATAAGAAATAAATGGGAGAGAAGGGAGAACAAGCGACACAGAACGAGAAGAGGAGACTGGGGTATGATTGGAACAAAATAAGAAATAAATGAAAGAGATGGAACTGGTGAGATTGTTCCAGAGAAAAGGAGGGAGGCTATGATTGGAGTGTAACAAGAAATAAATAAACGGGAAAGACTGGCTGGTGAACGGCGATTGTCAGTTCCAGGACTATTCAGCTATTTGTCTCGACTGTCGGTTGAATTCTGGATGAGATTCTTGGAAGAACAAAGGCTGTGCTGATTGTTGAGGTGCTGCAATGAATTTTCCGTAGAATAGTATTGGTTCTTGTATTGTTTTTGGCAGGTGTAGACGTAACTCACTGGAAATACGTCACGCAGTCTTCGATTGATCTCAATACGGGAGTCCGACTTTCATTTTTGAGGAGAATATTGTAATCTGCGGTTACTCTTTGACAATGATTTTCAGATTTATTCCGAAAAAGTGTTATCTCAATCTACCTCTCGATTTTTACTTCTCAAATTCTAACAGTATCCAATCACGTCCTGTCTGATAGATATTGAGCCCTACAGTTCAAAGGGGTGAACTGTACAAAATAGAGTTAATAGTTTCAAATGAAACTGCATTTAGGACATAATTAATAATGTCTAAATTGGTGCATAGGCAACTAATTATTCTAGAACAAGAATAATTCTTGATAATGTATCATCAAGAAGATACATTAATGGTAATTGTCCACTTTATCCAAGACATGTTTTAGACTATTGAGTGGGTAAGCCAATGTTGTGAGCCAATTTCACTCTCATTATAGTGGTATCATTGTCTGTGTCCATTGAGAAAAATTGGTTATTTTGAGATTCTTGAACCATAATTTCATTCAATCTTATTTCTTTTCCAATAATATTTTTCCCCGAATATAATGAAGTGGAAAGTTAAATGTTTAATGATGATTTGAACATCATTAATCAAAGGATGTCAAAATGACATCCTTTTAATTTATTGACGGATCTTGCTCTAATCTAATCACCTTGTATATTCAATTGTCTGATCCTCCATGAGTTGAACTGATAGAAAATACCAGTGGTTTTTAATGCTCTATGTTAATAATACTCTTTGTAATAATCACAAGTAACAGTTGATTTTGATAATTATTATTCTTATTGTTATAAATTTTTCCATTTCATTCTCTAGTTTTTATTTTCTCGTTTGTCTTGTTGTTATGTGGAAGAAGCTTACAGAGATTTAAGATATGATCATCATGCAATTGTTAATTTAAAAGCGTACGGAAAAATACAAGATTAAACTGATATGATTGAAATATTGAAGACCTTCAATGCAGGTGTCCCGTAATATCGGGGAACGAACAGCTAAACAATCGAGATCTCTTATAATATGATTGCAAATTCATTCAAACCGTATGAAAATTTAGGATTGAGTTTTGGAAGAAAAAGTATTCAGTAATATTGTGGGATGAGCACCTTATTGAGGTGTCTTACAAGCTGATTCCAGCGTATGAGAATTCAGGACTAAGCTAAGACGTTTGGAGAGATAGAGACGTTAGAGATATATACAAATGTGGAGAGAATTAGAGATCAACAATAAACAATTGTCACTTCCTGTACATTGGAACTGTAATCCAACTTAAGCACTGATTTATATTGACGTATTAACCTCGGTAGGATACATAATATCTCATGGTTGCAAGATCTAAGGGCTTGGTAAGATATACATTGAATTCTTCTGAGAAGCAGCAAACAATGTCGGAATTGTATGGTGGTTGAAATCGCAAACAGATTTCAACTTCCTGCTCTAGGAAAGCTCTAGGACTGGGAGAAAGAGGAGTACTATCAGTTTCCACAGAAGCTCAAATTCCCACAAACCATAATTAAGTTTCCATCACCAGACTTTACAGCTATCTTGGATGTCAAGTGTTCACTGATTTTAACTAATCTTTTGGTCGATTGTTAAGTAACAATGCTCCCTTGTTGGATACGATTGATAAGAACGGTGATCTGTGATAATTAAATTGTCCTCTTATTTAGATATCTCTAATTAGATTCTCTAAAATCTAATCTAAGATTTTAGATTCTCTAAAATCTCTCGCCTACGTCGATTGTCTAGAAACATTCAACATTATAAAATTTCTGATCAATACTCAGATTATCGAATTCAAGACAATGTTCCTGATTCTGTGGTATAATTGCAATTTATTCATTTCATATATCAAATTCCGTTCTGTTATCGAGCTATTTTTATATCATGGCATTAAAGACAATGATCCCAATTCTATAGTCTATTGTTATTCATTTTTCTAATAGATTGAATTTCGTTTTGGGAACTTGTGTATTGATAACTCTATGAAGAATCACTATACTAATCCTTCTAAAATGCTTTAACTTATCTAGCAGTATTGTGGGACATGTTATATTCTTAATAATCAGTTGAATTCCCATGTGGAATAGTAGATTCATTTCTTCATACGAATAATTTTCAAGTTATATCTTTTGAATTTTGATTCGAGTACTCTCTGTTGAAGTTGATAACACAAAAAGTACACGAGTACTGGAAATGGAGTAGGTTTTGTTGATCATTGACAATAGTATGAAAAAAGAAATGGAGTAGGTTTTGTTGGTCATTGACAATAGTATGGAAAAAGAAATCATACAAAAATATTGAAAAAATAATAATTCATTGGAGATGATGCAAAAAACGGTCCACTTGCTTCCGTTGAAATGCATCAAACAGTCCGCTAATTGGCAATTATCTCTTAGTTGGGATTAGAAACATGGAGACAGCATGTTATTCCATTTGTGATTTTTTGCTACTGAATGAAAAGAAGAAGCAAGAGATAGCTGATTCCACTCAAGCCTGTGCTACTGAAGCTACAATGGTTATTTTGAGAAGTTCGCAGAAACGGAAATATGGCCGAGCTTTTGTTTCTGGAAATTGAAAATCTAATCCTTATTCTGCCGTGCTGTTTTGATGATGAAGAGGCGAGCGCGTATATGAGGAACGAGTGGAAAGAAAAAGTTCAGCGCAATTTTTCTCTCAACATAATCTTCTCTGTAGTTCATTACAGGGCTTGTTTGCATGAGGCTACTAGTCTACCAACCAAATCCAGGTTCTTAATATTTATTCGAAAAAGCATTGCACTATTCAAACTGATTTTCCATCTCATTCATTAATTTTTTATCACGCTCTTTCCGACAAGAAAGGATCCACTTCTTCTGATTGGTAGGGCTTGGATTTTCGTTTTTCAAGAACAAAATCCTTGTTTTTGCCCGGATTATTCATGGCTTGAGTAGAGAATCATCTTCAACTCTGATGCCTCTCTCTTCAGGATTTCAAGGATTATTCCAAAGAACATTGTTTTTGCTCTTATTAGATTATATTGATTTTTTATATATGCCATATAAAGTCAATGTTACTTCGTACAAGAAGCATTATTATTAGTATTGCACGCAGCTCAGCTACAGATACAATTCTTATCGATAAAACAAGTCTGTTATATTATTACCCTAATAACTATACTTGGGCTAGCTAAATACACATCGATTCTTGTTCGTACGATATTTTTCTGTCCTTATAAATTCTATTGGATTGAACAGATGACTTCGAATAGATAATGTTTGACAAGTTCCGTTCAATCTGATAGAATTCAGGACATCCAAGGACGGCAAAATATCATACGAACAAAACCTCTTCCTGTCATGTCCTTATTGTATGATCAATAAAGAATAACGAATAAACAATAAAGAATAAAAATCGATATGTCTGTGAACTAGTTCAAAAAGACAAACCTGTGGTAATAGCTTTGGGATAGGATTGTTAGGGCAAGACATATAAGGCTTTTTTCAGGCGTTTTCAGACAGGCCGGCAGGGCAGAATGTTCTACGATTGACTGATTGAATTGGCGTTCCTGAATCAGCTGAAAATCAGACGATCGAAGAGCTAGCTAGTTTCCTGCCCTGTCGACTCGTCTGAAAACACCTGATATGGTGTCGCCCTTATTCCATCAGCCAATACTCTCATGACATGCTCTTCTGCATGATTGTGAATGATTTCATGGATTTTCAAATACAGTTAGGCTAGTTACACACACGACGATTTTTGGACTTCAGATATTTTGCCGTCCTTATAAATTCTATTGGATTAAACAGATGTCTTCAAACAGATGATGTTTGTCAAGTTCCATTCAATCTGGTAGAATTCATAAGGACGTAAAAGTATCGTACGTCCAAAAATCGATGTGCATGTGTGTAACTGGCTTTATTTGGAACAGGTCAAAAAAAATATGTAGGGTTTTCAAATTGGACTTTCCGAATAACTGAAAATCGGACAATCAACACTCTGCTGTAAGATTATATCGATCATTGAGGAGAATAATTTCCTTCATTTCTGATAGTTACAGTGTGTTGGAATCAGTTGGAACCCTTTTGTTCCTAATTGTCTGAATCAAGATTCCCCAGTCTATAAAGAAACTAAAAGAGCAAACGTGCTCAGCAACAGTAATGGTCATTTGACGGAATCGCAATCCCCACAATTACAAGCTGTTTGCTGCAGCAATGAGGGGTTGACTGCTCTCAAAAATGTGCCGCAGTTGGGGAGCAAACATCGGACTCGCTGAGCCATCAATCCTGGGAGCAAGACCCTCCTTTGAAGGATCCGTCTCCTGGGTTGATGGTGTTGACCGGTGCTAGCCAGCAAGTAAGTGCTTCTATATTGCGTTGTTCTGTTGTGGTCATTTCTCCACCACTTCTGAATGCGCGTCAAGTTCTCGACTTTGTCATTGACCCTTGTGTTCCCCCAAATAGGAGGTGAAGACAGGAGAAGGAGGTAGAGAATGAAGGAGTGAGAGGGAAGACGAAAGGAATGAGAAGAAGTGGAGGGGGAATGAAGAGTGGAGAAGTAGGGAGAAGATGAGGGATAAGTTGAGGAAAGACGAGGGGAATGATAGGGAGTAAAAGGAGGAGAATGAGTGAGGAGGGAGTGAAAAGAAAAAAGAGAGTATAAGTCTCTTACCCCAACATCATTACATTTCCAATCCTCAACACTCGTTGTCCCTCAATTCCAGCCACAAGTTGTTTGTTCCTTCTATTTGTATGTCCCTTTCATTCCCTGAAAGCTTCCAAATAGATGGAGCAATCATTTTATCGTGTTGATATACAGTTGTGGTATGTTGTGATGAATCTATATGTGATGAAGTTTTGTTGTTTTGAAATATGTTTTCATGAATCTATTTATTTCTTTTCGAAGGATTTGGATGACGTTGACTACCAAAGATGAGCTGAAACTAATAATGTGGGTTAATGATGGTTGAACTACAGGAACTGCGAAAATAGAAATACCATGAGCTCATGAGCTTGGAATAATCCAATGATTATTAGATTATTTAATAAGTTTTCATATATGTGAAATTTGTTGCATAATTAGCTGCTATACTGTAATTTATTGTGAATTCGTGTATGAACCAGAATATATATTGTGACTTACTTGAATAAATAATTTGTTTTGATTTGATTCGAATGATTGAACTACAGGAATCACGAAGAAAGATGCACCATGAGCTGAAAATTATTTAAGAAGTGAGTCTTTGGTAATTTCATTAGCTGTTTCTGATAATAACTTCGTAATACCCTCTGCTAATCGATAGATATGGTCGATTTTGTTTTTCATGGTAATTGTTATCAATTCATTGATCAATCACAATCATATCAATTTGGTGATTGTGATAAATGATTAAGAAGATAAATAGAAATAATAATCTCAGTTCTTTTTTTGAATTATTTTATCACAATAATGATGAAATTATAGGTTGTGTCACGTTATTCTTTATATAAAATAACGATTAGCCTCCTGCTTGGCATCAGTCGGTAAAGCATGAGATTTAATATAATTAGGGCGTGGTTTTTCTAATAGTGTTCAGTCTTAAAAAATCTTGATAGGCCTAGATATGGGCTTCTCCAATAACTCTTGTAATTCAATAATAATAAATATATATATATATATATATAAATGATACTTATACTATAGAGATGAGGAATATAAAATAAATTGCACACCATGAAAATTTTACACATATATTGTACAAATAATGCAAAGATCAGTCGAGGCAAAAAATATATATAGAGCGATAAAAAATATAATATAAAAATAGAACAATATTTGAAATCAATAAAAATATCACAGGCTAACTTTATATTCTAGATTTATGGCACGAATCATTACCATGTGCCTTTATCTTGAAATCATATGCAATCTTTGGCATGTAGCTGTGACATGTACTTGCTAATACTTGTCGGCTTGGATAATTCAATCATAAATATGTGCTCTAAGATCAGCTTGATAAATTAGCCACTAATAATCCAAATATATCTATATATTAAAATCTCTAGTATTTAGTAGATTTATTTGTATCGAATATATATTTTTATCTCAGGGTGCAAGATTCGGCACCTGACGGAATAGGTAGAGCCATTCATCTAGTGAATTAGAACTATGATAAATTATCGCAAATTGTATTGCAAAAAATTAAATATTGTATGCATATGTTTTAATAGCCTAGATTTCGTACTTCTTTGATTAAACAGAAATTTCTAAAATATTGATCTATATATTTTTCTTTCAATTAGATACCTTTAATACTAATTTTTACTTGCGCAAGTATTACTCTTATTAATTTCTTAATTTATAATAACCCTTTCGGCGAGCTAGCTTTGATCATCAGATTATTTCGAAGCACTAGGGCGCCCATCACTAAATTCAAATTTAAATCACTCACGTGTCGAAAATCTTCTTGTAAGCCGCCGATGTCGATCCAACTCCATGCGGTCCGGGAATATGGTAGCCGGAATCGTCTCCTCCAGGGGTTTATAAATTTAATAAAAATGAAAAATGACTTCTGCTTCACAATAGCATCACGAAGTCTTTTAAGAAATTTAATAATTTACTTTAACTTTAACTTTTACAAAATTATTAATAAGGTACTTCGCTCTAAAATATTTGGGGTCCTCTTATGGTGGCATCTGGCTGGCGAGTGCTGGTTCTTCCTTCTCAAGTTTTACAGATTCTCTTTCCGACTTTCAAATTAGCATAAAATTTAAATATCTCAATCCTCCGCCATTAAATTCAAATAGATCTTACAAAGAATGCCAAAATATTGCTTAGATTATATGATTAATAATTTCTTTGCATTCGAGCCATATTGATAACATAGATTACACAAATTTTTACACAAAATCTACTACAATTATATAAATATATATAAATATTTTTGAATTGGCCTACAGTTGCCGCCTATTAACTGCCGTTTTACTATTGGTGCATGCAAATTTTATTAGGTATTCATGCGCCTGGTAACTCTTATTTCCTGAATACATTAAATTATTTTTATTTGGTTTTTTATTTATGCTCTTTGCATGCTAGTTAATATTATATACATTAATATTAATTCCATGCTAACTAATAATTAGCCACGTGGACGGGTGTTTTCTCACATTGCACACCGTCTGATTGCAATAAAGCTCTGCCAAGGGGTTTTGGTCAGATTCTACGTTCTTCGGTTTGATCGATCTCTAGGTCACCGATCTGTGAATACATCTACCTAACCTCAATCTTCAAATATTTTATAAATAATATATTTATGAGTAATAAACTTCCTTCAAATCCTTTTTAAGTTCTTGTACCATTTAGCCAGAACAAGCTGATGCTATCTTATCTTGATTATTATCTGCTTGGCGATATTAGCCAATTACTTTATTTTTAGACCTATTATTATTTCTGTTAGGGCTTTTTATCTACCCAAATTTGATACCTTTACACACGCCCCTGGGTTTGAATTCAAAATATTTGAGAATCACAATGTTTTTAATGAAAACCCACCCTTCAAATACACTGATATACACTATACTTTATTTATAAATTATACTCTCCTACTTCTATCACATTTCGCAGTCATATTTGCTGCATCTCCTTTATACCTTTATCAAAAACAATAACAAATTCTCCTCCTCAACACACATAAAAATATCATAAATATAAACTTCTAAACGCACTCCTCCTGACACCATTTACAACACAGTAATTTTTGAATTCGCCGCTTGCAGGGCTGCCAACTTAACTACACACATTTCATAATTCTCATAAATGATTCCTTTTAGACAATAATTTCGATTCATAAACTTCTGGGCTTATATCTTATAGTATTTCTTAGGTCTTAATATAAATAATTTTCTATACATCAGGTACAATACTTTCTTTTGCTAATGGCTCTTTGGTTTTGGTAATTGGTATTCACTTTAAATCTTTTCAGGTAACAAACGTGGCATAATTAAAAGTAATAAATATAAAAACATATAAATAAATATCGACATTAATAAATATAATAAATAACAATAATAAATAACTCTTTGGGTACAGTAATTCTTTTTATAAACATATGTTCAACAGATATTACATTCATTTGATTTGGGCGGCTTTGGTCAGCTGTTCGCTGTTCTACAATTCATAGTGTTTCATGTTACATCAGAATTTGCTATCGACTTTCATAACTAACCTAACTGCTCGATTTTTTCTCTTAAAAAGGTAATTAACAAATTTTAATTTTATTATCCCCGCTTGTGTCCTTTTTTATCTGATGTATATAATTTAATTACATATTTAAAAATTGTTCTTTTCCTTATTGCAGGCTTCTGACGGCTGGAAGGAATTAAAACATTGGATTGTTGCCACGAGGTCCTATACCAATTTTAAATTTATTAAGGAAGGTTAGTAATTGGCTTGATAGTGTTGTTTTCCTTTGACTTCTTATCATATTTATTTGAAATTCGATGATATTTCATGTAGAATTGTTGTGGTTTGCCCGTATCTTTAGGCTTTCTGCTTGTAGCTACACTGTAGGCTGGTTGGGTTATCTGCTATCCATTTGTTGATTGTTGAGGCTGTCCTATTATTAATTTATCTTCATGAATATAAAACCCCGGTATCTGGTGTATTCCTTTAAATAATTCCAAGCTTCATTTATGATAATTCCTTTTAATCCATTCTTTTTCCAGTCAATCTGTACTCTTAACTCATCCTTCCTTTCATTATTTTCATCTAGTATTCTTAATTTCGGCTCATTATAACTCATTAGGTTTGTAACAATAAACATTCTTATAATATTAAATTTCCAATCATCAATAATAGATCCATTTAACAACAACAATACAATATTTTTCGTCCTATCCACAACACAGTCTTTTATTAATATCACAGCCATTATTACAAACATTAAACACCATATCCAAACATTTATCATCTTTTCAATAGTATAATATCCAGGTACTTCCATTTTATTAATATTATTTTTTAATTCTTTCACTCTTCCTAGACACCGTTTTTCCTTCATCAGTCTCAATAAGTAGTCCACTTTGTTGTTGCCCATGCATGAATCCGTAATAAACCTTTTAGTAGCTCTGTTTTCATCCCATTTCTTTGATCCATTTTTCCGGTCACATAGCTGAATATCTCTCTTGAAGCGTATGTGCCGCGGATGCATGACGTCGGTCTCCTGTCCTCCAACCTGGTCCCGGTCCGGTATCCTCCTTGGCCTCTTGAAGCGTGCATGCGGCCGGTATGCGCGCGCGCGGTTCCTCCGTTTCTTTTCGCTTCTTCCGCCTCCGGGCCTTGCGATGCATGTTTCTCTTTCTATCCTGTATGCTGTCCTCTCGTTCTTGATGCCGGTCGGGTGTCCTCGGGCGCCTCCGTCTCCGGGCCTTACGGTGGTCGCTCCTCTTATCTGGTAGTCCGTCCTCTCGTTCTTCCATGGGGTCAGTGGTTTGCTTCGGTGGTGTCCCTTGATAGGCGGTTGTAGGTTCATTGCGCGGGTGCATGGTGGCGGTCTTCTCCTGGCGGCTGTTTGTGTTCTCTGGCGGTGATGGGTCTTCGTCGGGAAACAGGATGCTTAGTAGGGATTGATACTTGCGGCTGGTTTTTGGTGGTGGTTTATCTGGTATTGGCTTTTGTTCTTCTAATAATATTTCCGGTAAATCACTTCTGAATGTGGTGTATGACGTTGAAATATCCTGCTTTTCTTGGTTTGTTTCATTTGAGCTTGTGCTTGTTATATCGGGGGTATCATATAGTCCTGGTTTATTAGCTGTAGTTTTCTGTATGTCTGGTGGCGGGTCGTTGGGTGTTGGGTTCCGGGTTTTTTGTTGATTCAAACCTATTGCATGTGTTAGTGTATAGTTTGTACTTACTTGTTGAGGTGGTGGTTTATAATTTCTGTTGTAACTGTTTTGTGTATTATTATTATGTGAGTTTAATCGATCACGGCCATCATAGTGATTCCTACGATTGCTCTGCTGGGCATAGTGGTTGGTTGTACGATTTTGAAATTTTTCATTATTCCAATTACCATTTTGCCTGTGCTCATAGCGGCGTTCAAATTGGGGAGCAGATCGGTAGCGATCATATGATACCGGTTCATAATTTTGGCTGTTATGCGGATTAAATTTTGAATTATGCTGATTTGATGCGTATCTCTGGTCTGAGCGGTGGGTTGATATTGCCATTGCAGACTGTATGCCATATAAATGATTAATTAGCTGCTTGCAATCAGTAATGGGTTGTGTGGCGAGTGCCATTCTAACTTGATACGGTAGCTTCTTTAAAATAATGCTTGCTAACGCCGATTCATTAATGGGCTCGCTCAATTGAGAATTTTTAAACTGTAGGGCAGTGACGAAAGTGGTACATGCACCGTCTAATTTAGGGTTGAAATCGCATGATATGATGTCCGCTAGCACGTCCAACTGTTTACTTCTGCTCCAATACTGTTCCAGGAAGACAGCGACAAACTCATCCAATGATGTAAACTCATGGGCTCTACTCCGAAAAAACATCAGGGGTTCGCCAATCAATAAATTAGTCAAACGGAGACGCCAAAAATTCCAAGAGGTAGGTGCAAGAGTTTGTACTAATTTTATCTGATCAATGAATGGTTGAGGTTGCAAATGGCGATCAGTGTTATCAAATTTTCCTAGTCCTTGTAATATACTATGTACGTTGAGGTTGTCTGTTTGAATTCCTTGAGGTTGTTGTTGAATATGATTTTCCAATGCTATTATTTTTTCCTGTGTTATCTGCCATTGACTATCATGTGTAATTTTATTTGCGTTTATTTCTTGATTTAGTTGAGTCAGAGTGGATTTCTGAATTAGTAGAGTTCCATTTAAAGCTTTACAGGTTTCAGTGTTTTGATTGATGCTACCTTGCAGTTGGTTCATTTTTGTGGACATATTAATCTGTTTGTTTTGTATTTCTTTAATATTGTTAATATTTTTGTCAACTGTAGTTGTTAAGTTTTGATTGGCAACGGTAATTTGTTTGTGGATTTCTTGGTGGCAATCGGCCTTAATGTTATTTGTTATATCCTGAATAGGTGTAGTGATTTGTGTATTTAAGTTGTCTATCCTTTCATTGAGTTCACATGTAACCGTATCTAACCTTTCCGATAATCCTGCCGTAACTTTATCTTGACTTTCTTTTTGTAGGGTTATCATTGCTTTTAACTCTTCCCTATGACTCTCTACTTTAGTTTCAATATTATCCAACCGTTGTTCTACCGATTTTATAGCGCCTGTGGTCTCTTTCATGCCCTGTTCCACTGTCTGTTTATTTTCCTCTTTTACTGTAGCAATCTCCTTTTTAATTTCCTGCATCATACTATCCATTGTTTTTTGTAACATAATGTTGAAAGTGCTACTCGTTTGTTCCATTATTACCTTTTGAAGCGGATCTAGTTCTGTGGTTGAAAACATACTCTGTTTGCCCAGGTGTGACTCGGCCTCCGGCGATGCGGGTTCTGCAGACTGCTCCTCGCCCCCTTCAAAATTGATCTCTACTATCCGTTGATTCAATGGTGTGTCAGCGGCGTCGATTCGCGTGGAGGATAGAGGTTGCAGACCTGGTGGATCGAAAATTATCGACCCGACGCTTCCTGGTTCCCTTTCTCGTGGCGTATTGGCATCTACCGTGGTGGGGTTTGATGTGCTCGGAGTCGACAAAGTGGGATCTGTGCAACCGCCGTACATATATGAAACTTCAGAGTTTGCGGGAGTGTGATTCATTATGTCAAATGTGATAAATGTTAATTAAACAGTGATAAAAATGATAAGCGAAAATGCTTAAAAAAGAGACACAACCGGGACTTACAGTGAACAGTGATGTGTAAAGTGTTTGGATACTCTTACAACCAGGTATTTATACTTAAGTTTTTTACAATGCTCTAGCGCCCCAATGTTTTGTTGATTTATTCTTGGCTAGTTTACAGGCTGCGACTTATTTTCCAACCGGCTTAAACACCTAATATATTTTTGACTAGAAAGTAATAGCAGTTTAGGCTTATAAAATATAATCTCTCTCTATAAACATGTAATTTTTCACAGTACTAATAATATAAAATTTTCTTTAAAACATATAATTTCTCTCTATTTAAAGCTCTTGTTTCCCCAAAAAGTAATACAAATATTCCTTCGCCAGTTTTCCTCACAACTCGTATAAGTTATCTATAATTTTCACTATAGTTATTGACCTAATTTCAAGTAATTATTCAATGAGCTTGGCTCTCATCATCAGTCCCACGTTGGCACGACATGTATTTATGTCACGTTATTCTTTATATAAAATAACGATTAGCCTCCTGCTTGGCATCAGTCGGTAAAGCATGAGATTTAATATAATTAGGGCGTGGTTTTTCTAATAGTGTTCAGTCTTAAAAAATCTTGATAGGCCTAGATATGGGCTTCTCCAATAACTCTTGTAATTCAATAATAATAAATATATATATATATATATAAATGATACTTATACTACAGAGATGAGGAATATAAAATAAATTGCACACCATGAAAATTTTACACATATATTGTACAAATAATGCAAAGATCAGTCGAGGCAAAAAATATATATAGAGCGATAAAAAATATAATATAAAAATAGAACAATATTTGAAATCAATAAAAATATCACAGGCTAACTTTATATTCTAGATTTATGGCACGAATCATTACCATGTGCCTTTATCTTGAAATCATATGCAATCTTTGGCATGTAGCTGTGACATGTACTTGCTAATACTTGTCGGCTTGGATAATTCAATCATAAATATGTGCTCTAAGATCAGCTTGATAAATTAGCCACTAATAATCCAAATATATCTATATATTAAAATCTCTAGTATTTAGTAGATTTATTTGTATCGAATATATATTTTTATCTCAGGGTGCAAGATTCGGCACCTGACGGAATAGGTAGAGCCATTCATCTAGTGAATTAGAACTATGATAAATTATCGCAAATTGTATTGCAAAAAATTAAATATTGTATGCATATGTTTTAATAGCCTAGATTTCGTACTTCTTTGATTAAACAGAAATTTCTAAAATATTGATCTATATATTTTTCTTTCAATTAGATACCTTTAATACTAATTTTTACTTGCGCAAGTATTACTCTTATTAATTTCTTAATTTATAATAACCCTTTCGGCGAGCTAGCTTTGATCATCAGATTATTTCGAAGCACTAGGGCGCCCATCACTAAATTCAAATTTAAATCACTCACGTGTCGAAAATCTTCTTGTAAGCCGCCGATGTCGATCCAACTCCATGCGGTCCGGGAATATGGTAGCCGGAATCGTCTCCTCCAGGGGTTATAAATTTAATAAAAATGAAAAATGACTTCTGCTTCACAATAGCATCACGAAGTCTTCTTAAGAAATTTAATAATTTACTTTAACTTTAACTTTTACAAAATTATTAATAAGGTACTTCGCTCTAAAATATTTGGGGTCCTCTTATGGTGGCATCTGGCTGGCGAGTGCTGGTTCTTCCTTCTCAAGTTTTACAGATTCTCTTTCCGACTTTCAAATTAGCATAAAATTTAAATATCTCAATCTTCCGCCATTAAATTCAAATAGATCTTACAAAGAATGCCAAAATATTGCTTAGATTATATGATTAATAATTTCTTTGCATTCGAGCCATATTGATAATATAGATTACACAAATTTTTACACAAAATCTACTACAATTATATAAATATATATAAATATTTTTGAATTGGCCTACAGTTGCCGCCTATTAACTGCCGTTTTACTATTGGTGCATGCAAATTTTATTAGGTATTCATGCGCCTGGTAACTCTTATTTCCTGAATACATTAAATTATTTTTATTTGGTTTTTATTTATGCTCTTTGCATGCTAGTTAATATTATATACATTAATATTAATTCCATGCTAACTAATAATTAGCCACGTGGACGGGTGTTTTCTCACATTGCACACCGTCTGATTGCAATAAAGCTCTGCCAAGGGGTTTTGGTCAGATTCTACGTTCTTCGGTTTGATCGATCTCTAGGTCACCGATCTGTGAATACATCTACCTAACCTCAATCTTCAAATATTTTATAAATAATATATTTATGAGTAATAAACTTCCTTCAAATCCTTTTTAAGTTCTTGTACCATTTAGCCAGAACAAGCTGATGCTATCTTATCTTGATTATTATCTGCTTGGCGATATTAGCCAATTACTTTATTTTTAGACCTATTATTATTTCTGTTAGGGCTTTTTATCTACCCAAATTTGATACCTTTACAGTTGTGATAAAATAGTTCAAAAAAGGGTACTGAGATTTTTTTTCTATTTATATTACAAATAGCCCTAAACAGAAAAGAGACGATTAAGAAGTTTGAAAATCTGATACGTTGTGAATGCAATGTTAGTAAATTGGTTTTTTAATTCAGTAGGTGCAACTATTCTATTGTAGATAGTAGGTAGTCTAACTCCATTTTCTTTCTTTTAGTGAATATTATGTTACAAAATACCACAGATCTAACCTTGGATAGATGCTCACTTAGTCTATGGTAAGATCTTCCTGATTTGATTGAATTCGGTTGGATTATATTACGAATTCAATTCACAAATTTCGTAAGAAAGAATAACAGGTTATTGAGAAGTGCTTGATCAACAAGAGTGCTTATCGACAGTTAAGTGCTTGATTAGGTACAAGCCTCATTACTTCTGTACTCAGGCAATTTAAATAAGTAGAATGAGTTATGAGAAGTGATTCTGATCTAATAATTGGTTAGCTTCACTAGGAGAAGAAATTTGTTTCACCATCACTTTATGAGACTTTGAGCGAAATTTCGCATTGACTTAGCATTACATCTGCATCATAGGGCTACTGGTATAATGTTGTCTATATAGACCCTGAACACTATCGAGCTTATATATCGTAGTTGACACATAAGTAGCCTAATATTGGGATTACTGCGAAGAATTTTTGCGCAATTACCGAGAAATAAGGAAAATTTTTTGCGCAAATCCCCCTCCCCCTCCCCCTTCCCCCTCCCCCTCTAGAGTTTGCGCATGCGCAAACTCCCCCTCTCCTCCCCCTCTCCCTCTCCTTCTCCCTCTCCTTCTCCTCTCCCTCTCCTTCTCCCTCTCCTTCTCCCTCTCCCTCTCCTTCTCCCTCTCCCTCACCCTCTTCCTCTCCTTATCTTATCTCCCCTCTCCCAGTGATGACGAGGGGGTTGAAAAGAGAGAGATATATCTCTCTCTCTCTCTCTCAGTGAGGGAAAAAAAATTTCCCTTTTTGGAGGAAAAATTCCCTCTCTCTATAGTGACAGATTAAAGTGAATCCATCTAATGCTATACTGACAGATTAAAGTGAATGCTAAATGAGGGAAAAAATTCTCTACTGTCAAATTAAAGTGAATCCATATTTCTACATCTAATGCTATACTGTCAAATTAAAGTGAATCCATATTTCTACATCTAATGCTATACTGTCAAATTAAAGTGAATCCATATTTCTACATCTTTATACTGAGTGAATCTGTATAATTTCCCTTTGAGGGAAAAATTCTCTACTGTCAAATTAAAGTGAATCCATATTTCTACATCTTTATACTGACAGATTAAAGTGAATCCATATTTCTACATCTAATGCTATACTGTCAAATTAAAGTGAATGCTAGATGAGGGAAAAAATAATGTCCCTTTGAGGGGAAAATTCTCTACTGTCAAATTAAAGTGAATCTGTTACATCTTTATACTGAGTGAATCTGTTACATCTTTATACTGTAAAATTATAAAGTGATTGCAAATTAATACAATTGGTTTGCTTTCCACCCGACAGTTAAGAAAAATTTCACAAATTTATATTGAAATTTTCTATGTGCTGTACAAACCGCAGGCGTTATTTTTTAAGTGTTTCTCCGAGAATATCTATAGTAAATTTAGTATGAACAAGCATTCCAAAAATGGCTATAGATATCCTCAGACCTATATCACTTGGGGTATCAGCTCTATTGATGTCTTAACAGAGAGAGGTCAATGATCTAAGTTGATCTTTTACATTTTTTATCTGCAATGTCATACAAGCATTTCCAAAGTTCATCGGAATTTGTAACAATAGTTGAGAAATCATTTGCACTACAATAATGTAGATGACCTGTATCTAGTATGTCCAATAATTCGAAAATCTCAGATAAAATTGGAAAATGTACATTTTCTGTTTTTGTTAACGCTAGATCAACATCATCGCCTTGGAATCCTGTTGAAAATTTAATATTTTTTGCAATAGAATCAAATTCATTGAATGAAATTGACATCAAGAGGCGAGTTAATTTTTTGAATTTTGCAAAGCTAAAACACTGCATGACCTTGATTGCTATGAACTATAATTGATAAGGTAGGAATGTGCACTTAGCTGTAACAGTTGTGTCTGAGGGGGGCGTATCTCTTGATAAGGTAGGAATGTGCACTTAGCTGTAACAGTTGTGTCTGAGGGGGGCGTATCTCGCGTCCTCACTCAATCAAGTCTACACTGATACTAAACCAAAATGTTCGAGGAATATCTATATATTTGTTTACAACATTTCACTACAACAATACATCATAACTTCATCTTCAATTTTAATCAATTTATCTACAGACAAATTGTATGGACGGTAATAACACAAATAGTCTCTTATATCGTTCAAATTAACTGTGCTTAGAAAAATAGCCTTTAATTGTTTCGCCAAACTATAATTTTCACTAGATGATTTCTGAATTGCAATTTCGCATTCGTCATACCAGTCTATGCAGTTTTTTAACCTCACTTCCAACTGGTGGTCAGCAGCTAACCACTTTGCCGGATCCATCGTTGTCGAGCGAATGGAGAAAACTATGTGTAGGCTGGCACTATTATAGAATAATTAAACGGTCTTTCTTCATTAATAATTGTAGACGGACAACACGTGCGAGCTTTATGCAATCTCAGTGCATGCAAGCAATAAACACACTGTAATTCCTTTCCGTTGTAGAAGAATCCATATCGTGCAAAGTTTCTTTTCTGAGCATTTGTATACATAGGCGCCAATTTCATACTTTTCATACGAGTATTCTCGCACAAGAAATTATTTGTTTGATACATGTTTTTAAACAGCAAAGAATTATAATGTTGTGCACTGTACAAAGCACACCTTCCATCGGGTCTATACTTATGTATCTTACACGCATCATAACACCACGAAGTGGTGAAAAAGCTGAAATCGGGCTTGAGAAAGTCCTCCGGTATGCATTGTACGTTGGAATGCAATCTTCTCAAAAACTTTGCTTTTTCAGTTCCTTTTATAAAAATTTTTTCATAACCTGCGAGGTATTCACGGATAATTGTCTCATTCCATTCCAAATCTCCATCGCTCCAT
This sequence comes from Nilaparvata lugens, assembly GCF_014356525.2. Taxonomy (NCBI): domain Eukaryota; kingdom Metazoa; phylum Arthropoda; class Insecta; order Hemiptera; family Delphacidae; genus Nilaparvata; species Nilaparvata lugens. Next base: position 4,188,960 of record NC_052513.1, read on the forward strand.
TTTATTTTATGATAGTTACGTTCCAGCCATGTTACGTTGTTAAACAATTTTGTAGTCAATTCCATCTTTGGAAATGGTGATTTGAAATGAAATACAACATAATTATTGCTCTCATCGACAATAGCAAGTTCCTTTACAATAATTTGATTACAAGTTTGCTTAAACCAGTGAAGATCAACCGTAGCAATTTTCGTAAGTGTCTGCTTTTGCACTCCTTTCTGTTCCTCTTCTCGTTTCTGTTCCTCCACCTCTGGCGCCCCCTCCTCCTCCTCCTCCTCTCCCGACTTCTGGATTGGTGTACTACTCCTCCTTGGTTCATAATAGAAATTTGTTGATTCAATATCGTAAAGTAGCGACGACTGAGTTTGAGCTTTGTCCAAAATATCAGAATCAAGATCACACTGGATACCAATAGAGCGAGTTTGTGGCTTGTCCAAAATATCAGAACACAAAGAATAGGACATGATTCCTGTTCAAAGGTAAAGCTGATAATGGCTTACATTTGGCGCAGTACACACCTTATATAACCTGCAGTGATGCACTCTATCAACAAATTACTGAACTTCTTTCACCATGCTCGTGAGAGGCGTATACTCCATCACACGATCGCTAATTAAAATGCAATACGCGGAAGTATTTGCAGGTACTGCACTATTAAATTCCATTTCAATACGAACATCTGTCGATGATTTCAAATGACTTGGTTGGTGTGAACAATCTACAACAATCAGCGGTGTTGATTCACAAAACGTTTTAAAATCGATTTCTGTTCCGAGTTCGCTATTGATTGAATGATTATAATACGAGGGTGCGAAATCCAGGAACATCTGGTATAAAACTTCTTTCTTACCTAGCAGATTTTCGTATGGATAATACTCACTATTCAAATATACTTTAACATTGTAAATATTACAGCTGTCAAAATTAGATATTGATTTTTTAATTTTATTCTTTTGATCAGTTTGAAATGCAATTATAATATATTTTGGAGTATCAAAATTTGATGTCGTGCGTACTGACCAAGAATGAACAAGTGAATTTTGCAAATTTGGTAATTCACAAATTTCCCAATGGCGGAAACTTAATTTCAGTGGAGTGTCGGCATCGAGCAGTCTCAAAAATTTCAATCGCACATGATCTTCTAAAGTAATGTAGGGCATCCGCCATTGGAGCTTAGTAATTTTTACACTAACCTCTGTACCGGTTGCAGACTCGACGCAATTGAGGTCTGAGGGCGACCTCAATAATACAAGCTCTTGTTTCAAGTTTAAAATTATTCTTTGAAAATCTTCAAAAAATGGAAGGATTAATTTCAACGGCACACAGAAAGTGAATTTATTATCTGTTAGCTCATATCCTGCTCCGTCAAAACCAGCTAAATGATATGTGTTTTTATCAGATGCGTTCTTCACAAGAATAGCTTCAATTGTAGAAGTTAAACCAATTAATCTTGATTTGGAAATTTGTTGACCTACTAATTCGTATCGTATTTCATCAAAAAGGTTGCCCACTATGTTACTGCTTAATTTATAGTCTGCCGCAACGGGTGCACCAGCCGCTTCAGTTGTTACCCCACTTTCGTTAATCGCAGGGGTTGCCGGCTTTGTACAGCTCACCGTTCCCTCAATTAATATAAAAGATTTGCAAGGTAGAGTATAAACATCCAGTGAATTTATTCCAATTCGAGCTTCATCAGAGTTCTTTATCTCTTGACCCAAATAAACTGTATGTGTATGAAACTGGAATTTGGTTATGTCATTATAAAACTGAAGCTCTGTCTCCACATCCAGAATATCACTAATTGCGGCCCCTCCTGACATGTCGCCAATCAACTATAAAACCTAATCTTTCCAAAGTTCTCGCACTTTTAGCTGATAACGCCCTATTGCTTTTACTAGATGTTGACGCTATCGCGTTCCTTTCTCTAATGACTTGATTGGTCTTATTCGAACGCGGGTTGAAAATAAGATATCTCATTACTTTTGTTTTTCACGTATGTGCAGTCTAATTGTAATTGTATCTCCACGGAAATCAATGAACGATCCGTTCTGGTCTGTTACCTTTACATTAATAGTTTGAATTCGACGTGTATTCAAAGGTACATAAATAATTGGAGAGGGTACTTCATTTATTAAATAACCGCTAGGAACCTTTGGCAAAAATTTGTAGATTATATGTTTTTCTTTTCCATTAGAATAACTGCCACATGCTAAATTACATTCAACAAGAATACCATCAATGCTCGATATGTTAACCAGATGTTTGGAATAATACCATTTATTTGCTTGTAAAACTACATTATCAAAACCTAGTATCTTAGCAATCGAATCAGAGCGTGTTAAATCAATAGGCTTATCAGAATAAATTTCAATCCTCATAGTATTTGCATTTGCACGTATTCTTCTTCTCATCATAGTTCAATTTATGCTTTAAAGATTTTATAATATCCTCAAGCTCATATGCACCGGTATCCAACATGATTAACTTATCACCATATTTGAAGCTAGAATTTGTTCCTTTGTTTACATTTGCTATACTATTGTAACTACAAAAATTAATCAGACCAATTCCCCATTCACTATTTTTGTCCAATTCTATAATTTCTTGTAAATGTTCGTAAAGGTTACTTGACTTTGATCTTAACGTTATAACGACCATCTTGAAATGTGTGTTCAACACAAACACTTAATTACAACTGATTTGCAAGAAACAATAACGTGAGATGACCACAAATATCACTATCTAATGGTTGCAGGTGATCCAAATTATAAAATATATTTACTCCATTTTCTTTTTTCCAATATTTGTCCAATTCGTATGGAGGTTGTAAATTTCCAATTGGATCAAAATACCATACATTACTTCCTACCTTCTTATATGCAATCCAGTGTGTCCCCGGTTGGCTGTGCTTGTCCAAATTCACGATCGCATTTTCGTTTTTTAGAATTTTTTTGGGTAATGCATCTAGCATATATATTCCTCTTAAACGAATTTGTAATAAGCTAGCCCAATCCATTAAATCATAGTTACTCAATTCTCCTTCAATATTCATGGTTTTTTCTTGCTCTTCTTTGACCTCTTCCTACTACCACCCTTCTTTGTTGTTCTACGTTTCTTAACTTGTTTTTGAGGGAATAAACTCACACCATATGATGATGGTGGGGGTGGGGGTGGAATTAAAAGTCGCCCACCACTAAGCGGGGGGTACGGCTTAAAATAATACCCTTTACCTGCTATATGTTGTTTCAACTGAGCTATAGCCTTGCGTCTAATATCATTAGTATAACCTTTCCTTTACAAATTCTTCTTCTTCTTCTTCTTCTTCTTTCTCAAAGAACCACCAAAGTAATTTTTAGCTTTCATTACATTTGTAACAAGGTAACTGAGACCTCTCTCGGCTAGGGGAATTTTCGGATTTTTAAAAATTTCCCATGCTGCGTTCGCTAGAATTCTGTCAGCTTTGGCTCGATTAGAATTATCACTATTTATTGAATATGCTATATCATGGGCCTTACAAGCCTGGTCAAGTTTGTTTATTCCAGGATCTCCACGTGCTAATCGCTTTTCAAGTTTGGTTCCTGGTCCGCAATACTGGTAGCCAGGTGCTATGGGGATTTCAAAGGGTGTTACATCGATCAATTTATTTAAAATAGTTGAAGTAATACCTGTAGCAGCCCCTGCCGCCCCCTTAAGTACTTTCGCGGCCGAGCTTAAGAAGCCTCTCCCTCGTTTTCTTCCACTTTGCTTTCTCTTACATACCACCATTTTCATTACCTTTCAACTCAATGGTTGAACATTAACTAAAGTTAATTAATTAATCATTACACTAACTCAATCTAAAAGAAAAATGGAAATTTCCTATTAATTTGGAATAATACTTTGAATTCATCTATTCAGATCATCTATTTGAAATGCATTTCAAAAACAGATGGCCCCATGCGTTATCTCCTATTCTCGCTCACTCGCAGCATATCTACTGCTTTTTCCTCTATTACGAAAGCCATGTGAAAGAGAAATCAGTCGTGAGTTCCTTTTTAATCCTGCCTTCCTATACTGCCAGTTGAAGTGAATCCATATTATTCACTTTATATGTCACTTTATATGTGGCTTGCACCCAACTCGAGCCCCCTGGCACGTTGCCGCTTTTTCCTCTATTGCAAAAGCCATGTGAAAGAGAAATCAGTCGTGAGTTCCTTTTTAATCCGTCATTCGTATACTGCCAGTTAAAGTGAATCCATTCTGCTCCTCGGGCGGCCTTGTGAAGGTCGGGAGGGCGTTGCCCGGCCTTGACTGAGTGAGCGACCGAGTGATGTCAGCCTGTGCGTACATACATCAAGCTATATAAAAACACATTTTTAATTTCTTATCACTTAATGCAGCTTGCGTAGTGGAGAGTGATTGAGTGCACTTGTCTACACGTACTAGCTGCCGAGGAGGCCTATCACAATTGGCGAGCACTGCATACTCCACAGAGGTTTAGATTATTGATTGTAAGTAAAAATTTTTGTTACATTCTCATATTTTTGTGAAATAACACTAAATTGATTTTTATAATATATATTTGGTTACAGTTATTAAATATTTCATTGTTTTTCACAGCATTTTCTCACCTCACTACTCGGTCTCATAAGCAGTTGTGCTCTCGTGAGGGAAACTTACCTGCATCGAGAAAATCATAGCCGAGGAGCTAAGCTGGAACAAGGAGCTACCTGAACCGAGTCGAGGAGCTGAGAGAAGCATATCCGATTATTTCATTTCGTCAAATCAACACATGTAAGTTCATTTTTACTTAAATTTTCCTCTTCTCCGAGGACAATATTGTTCTCCATGTTAGATCCTTCAACAAGGAAGTAAGAGGAGCTCATTTTTCAAACATGAATCTTATCTTGACAGTGTTTTCTATCATCAATGAGATAACGCATTTTAATATTTAACCAACCAGTAGCAAAGTTGATGCATTTCATTTATACTTACCTGCATCGAGAAAATCATAGCCGAGGAGCTAAGCTGGAACAATACCTGAACCGAGTCGAGGAGCTGAGAAAAGCATATCCGATTATTTCATTTCGTCAAATCAACACATGTAAGTTCATTTTTACTTAAATTTTCCTCTTCTCCGAGGACAATATTGTTCTCCATGTTAGATCCTTCAACAAGGAAGTAAGAGGAGCTCATTTTTCAAACATGAATCTTATCTTGACAGTGTTTTCTATCATCAATGAGATAACACATTTTAATATTTAACCAACCAGTAGCAAAGTTGATGCATTTCATTTATTTACAATATTGCACACATACTTGATTTTGATCTTTCTTTGTCAATCTTGTTCTAAGCCTGTTTCATCTGAAGAATCTCGTAAAAAATTCCAGATAAGTTTATTTAATTGTTCTTTTGTTAAATGAGCATTGTTTTCTATTATAACCTTCTTAATTCTATTGATAGAGTGTGTAAGGATTGTACACACACATGAGCCTGGGATATCGCCATTCTCCCAGAATTTATCATATGATGTACCATATAAATCACAAACAAGAATATGATTATAGTTATCACTATACCAAACTCCTAATTTTTCATAATCTCTCACAAAAGTTAAATATTGTAGATTTGTCCATCCTTATTCTGCTAACTGGTCCAATATATCTAGGTGCATGTCCAAGAGTTCACTTAATTTATATTGATATCTCATTTTTTCTAAAGGAACAGAATGGTATTCACTTAATTGATTAAAATGTCTATCTATAATGAATTGAACGCACAAATCTGAAGACTTTAACTCAGACTCCACTGATCCCGCACCAAACACATTATCCATCTCAGTACAGTAGCTTGATGTTGTATCGGCAAAGACAAGATCACTACTAACAGATTAGCTTGCTCTAGCTTATTATTATTATTATTATGAAAAGCACACTCTAGCGATAATTTATTGTACTTTATAGTACTCTACTTATATATATATTTGGTTACAGTTATTAAATATTTCATTGTTTTCACAGAATTTTCTCACCTCTCAACTCAAGGAGTCAAAGGCAGTATCTACACCTGAGAGGAATCAATCATACCATAGACCGCTATCTACACCTGTACCATAGCCCGCTATCTACACCTGTACCATAGGCCGCTATCTACACCTCTACACTCGAGGAGATTCACGCAGCATCAACCAGTACATGTAAGTACATTTTTACTTCGATTTTATCCTCTGAGGAGGAAAATTGTGCTCCGAGGACAGTTTTTCTCCTCCGAGGACAAGAACTGTCCTCTACAAAACCTTCTACATTATACTGCATGCTTGTGATTTTTTCGCTTCATCTGTATGATGAGCTTCTTCTTCTTCTTCTTCTTTTT